>NW_028254929.1:0-27478 GCF_964263255.1 Lissotriton vulgaris
GCATCTTCTTTGTGCCTCTTCTTGGATTCAAATTCAGAACTGAGGTTCTGGTGTCAGCGGAGCCCTTTAAATCTAGGAGCATTACATTTAGGGAGCGTTAAGAGCATGAGGGACAGTGGCAAATGGGCTACTGGTCCCTGCACTAACCCACCCCTGTGGTGGCAACATCCTGTGGCTGTATGTCACCTTTTCACCCTGAGTCCTCTAATCTAGGGTCTTCCAACATGGCAGAACCCTTCCTTGGCTTTACTGACCTACTCACTCACCCTAAAGGGGTGCTTAGCATTTGGAGGTGTAGAGCTTCTGAATAACTAATTTTCCTTTCTGTCATGCTGGACAGGGTGGGAAGGGCCTTCTCCTTAAGTGGGGGACAAGCACTCTTGCGTATCATGGGCAGTGAAAGCCTTTGACGCTCACTGCCTTCGTAGCTGTAAACGCCATCCTACCTGAGAGGGAGGAGATGTGACCACCTTCCTGCCCAGGCCTTAGTCTCCATAATAGGAAAGTGCTAGAGGAGGAGGGCAGGCTCTTGTCTTGGCAGGAAATGGCTTGGGGGAGCCCACCAAGGCATTGTAGCACTGTATCATAGGGAGGCACCCATGCAGTTGTTCCATAATTGAGTTAACTTTCTCAAACTTTCTTGGTAGACAGCCCATGTTACTCGATGGACCGCTAGTCTTTTATAGTTCAACCTTACTTTACAGGGTTACCATATGGATATATATGTATAAGCATATATATCCACACCTTTAACGTAACACAATGTATCTCCTGGGCTTAGGAGGACAATCTTAATAATGACTTACTTAAATTAAGGCAGTGGTATGGCTCTGCAGCACATGCCGTTCGCAGAGTCACTCTTCAGCAGAAAGGCTGCTTGTGTAGTGGCAGTCCTGCAGACATACTTGGGTCACAAAGTGTGGCACAATATAGTGCTGTCACCCTGGGGACCCTTTTACCACCCTTGCCCTGGGTACCCCTTGTACCATCTACTATGGACAACCAAGGGTGTACAAATTTAACATCACTTTTAGTTGAGAGAGTACGGGTGCTGGGGCCTGGTTAGGAAGACCCAGTGCACAATGAGAGTTAAAAACAAGCATCTAGCAGTCTAAAATAGGGCAAGGAGTGGGGGGCATCTACAAAGAACCCCAGTTGCTAACTATGAGGATTAACTTCAAGCAATTCAGCTTTTCAAAACTTCCCAAGCTATCTGCCATTTCTGCTATTTCTATTGGAGTAGCTGCAGACCAACCCCCTATAAAACATTCTTCATCCCTATCGTCTTCCTTTTTTGTGAGAGACAATCTTTTTTTCTTTCAGCTGTTAGGAGTTGCCGAGGCTCTTCCATCTATTACTTTTTTATTTTGCACTTATGGTCCTAATTTTACCCCCGAGGTGAGCTCCTCCTGTCATAGTGATCAAGAGATATCTCTTGCTTCTTTGTCTGGTAATCACTCCTCAGACAACTCCATTGATCTGCTAGATTTCATGTAAATTCTTAGAATTTATTACAAAGAACAACTGCATTTAGACAGTTAGGCAGCTTGTTTTTTTTTTATTTTGGTGCAGCAAAGTTAGGGGTGGGCAGAACTTGTGGAATTTGACTCAACGGAATTCCATGGAGTTACAAAAAAACTCAGTGAGAGTTCTACCAATGGGCAGAAATAGGTGTGTTGCACTGCTTGCTTTGTCATGCAGCACCATCAGCACATTTTGCTCCAAAAAATCAGCGAAAACAGCACCATGCAGAGTGCCAGAGGATGCAGCTACTCCAGTTCATTTTGCTGCTCCTCAAGTAGATTTTCTACTTGAGCGGCAGCCTTCCGACAACCCGAGCTGGAAAAATCTTGAGGTTTTATTTTATTTTTATTTAGAAAGCTTTATAAAGAGCACAGCTACCAAACAGGGTTTCACGGTGCTAAAACAGGACCAAAACATAAGCCACAAGTTGCAGAAGACCAGAGGGAAGTTAAACATGGTTATAAAGAAAGGTCTTTCATTTTTTGCGGAAGGCTAGGAGCGAGTGACACAACCTAATTTGCAGAGGAAGGGAATTCAACAGTATGGGGCCAAGATAGGCGAAAGAGTGCCCTCTCATGTGGGCAAGGTGGACTCTGGGAACAGAGAACAATGAAAGGCTAGCAGGTCTTAGCTGTCGACTGGGCACATAAGGTTTGACCAGACTTTATATGTAAGTGGGCAATACGCCATTTCTAGCCCTAAACATAAAACATAAGGCCTTAAGCTCAACACGCTTGCTCACCTTGTGCCAGTGGAGTTGCTGGAGCAAAGGTGAGGATGAGGCCTTGTGAGGGATCTGCAAAAGAAGACGGGCTGCTGAGTTTTGTATAAGCTGTAGGCGATGGCCGGAAGATTTATCAGCACCTAAGTACAAAACGTTGCCATAATCAAGTCTGGATACAACCAGCTCCGGCTTTACCGTTCTTTGAACAGCTGGAGGAATTAGCCAAACAATTTTCTTTAGCCACTTAAGGACAGCAAAACAGATCACAGTGACCATGGACACTTGTGCTTTAAGGTAAAGATTGTTCTCGATGGTAAAGCCCAGCTTTTTTACTTTCGGGACTGCAACAGGTAGAGGTCCCTGGAAGTCAAGCCAATGGGTAATACCCCACAATTCATGCTTCTTGCCCAAAATAGGAACCTCAGTTTTTTCCCTGTTCAGCTTAAGGGTGTTTTTGGACATCAAGCAAGAAACCCTAGCCAGTCCGAGTTGGAGCAGGGAAGTGTCCTGATGATGTGCTCCTGCAGAAGAGAAAAGATGATCTGAGTGTCATCTGAGTAAGAAACTATAGTCAGTCCTGACTTCTCTGCAATACCAGCCAAAGAACGGGCATAAAGATTGAAGAGCAAAGGGCTCAAAATTGTGGCACTCCAGAGGTTAAAGCTACTGGATTAAATTTAAAGGTGTGTGAAAAGACTTTAAATGAGCAATTCCTTCAAAAAGAGATCAGCCACTCCAAGGATACACCGACACACCTGAGGCTTTGAGGCGCAAGATAGAATGCGAGACTGTATCAAATGCCACACTCAAATCCAGTAAAAAAGAGCTGTCATACCACCGCAATCTAACTGCTGCCTGAGAATTTTAGTAACCCAGAGCAGAGCAGTTTCAGTGCTGTAGCCAGATCGAAATCCGGACTGAGACGGATGAAGTAGATTGTGAGTCGCCACATGAGCGGAGAGTTGGGAGTTGATATGCTTCTTTAAGACTTTCAAAAAGACAGAGAGAATAGATATGGGACAAAGGTTGGACCAACAGAGAGGATCAGAGAGGAACAAACAGGATCAAGCCAGTAGGGGGAGCACCAAGGCGTGCTTCAGGTTCTGCAGAAGTTGCTCAGAACTTAAAGAGATATTAGGAAGATTAGGAATCAGGTTAAGTATAAACTCATCCAGAAGACTGAGCGAAGAAGGAGGGAGAGGTTCAAGTGGTGAGCCAGACTTAATTGTTCCCAATAAAAGTTGAAAGGAAACCAAGTCGAACAGGAGCCAGGCACTGATTTGAAGAGTCTCGTAAAACGTGGGAGCCTGGGAGTGTGAGTCGACCAGGTCAGTGAAGCAAATGTCAGGGGCGGAGGAATTATCTAAAAAGGGTATATCATGATCTATCTGACAGTGAATGGCCACTACTTTATTAAGAAAAAGCAACGCTAGCTCATTACACTGTAGGAGTGAAGGAGAAGGCGGAGAAGTACTGGAAGCAGAAAGCTGTTTCACAACCTAAACAAAGTTTTCTGACAATGTTGCGAGTTGCTAATCCTATCCATAAAAAACGTAGAGCGAGATGATCTACACAAAGTAAGATACTTTTTTAGTACGATTTGATAGGCTAGCTTAGCGGGGGATGTATAATGCTTCCTCCATAGTCTCTCCAGAACTTTACAATGATTCTTCCGTTATTTAATGGACTCATTGAACCAACGGGGCTGGAGGATGTACTCCGAGTTGTGATTTGGCTGAAAATGGAAGAACAGAATTAATAGCGTCAGTGAGCCAATAATGCGCAGAGTTTTGATCAGACTGAGATGTAAGAATGGATATAGTATTGGCGAGCTGCTCATTCAGTGCTGGCATCTCAAGTTTTGACCAATTCCTAGTCTTAGACATTAAGATTGGGTGGGAGGGAGGGGCCATACCAACTTGATAGTAAAAGGGACAGCAACATGGTCTGACCAGTTAAGTTGGATAGGAGATGCAAGGGAAAAAGTAGCCAGATTAGAAAGGATGGGGTCCACAAGGTGCCCTGCTGAATAAGTAGGGGAGGAGTTCATGAGTGAAGATTAAGAGTTATTAAGTCATCTATGAGAGCTGCTGCTGGCTTATTATTGTAACTAAACACCACTGGGTATGGGTTCCCAAGCAGCAAGGCCAAACCCTGCCTTATATATACTACAAAAAATGGCAATGCTGCCTTTCTTGATAAACTATCTATTTATCTCTCTCACACACGAATAGAACACTATGTGAGCAGTACCTGTTTTTTGTGAATAAATCCTTCTTTTATTTTATTTCATTTCAAATTATCATTTTGTCATTCATTTTTTTCAAATTTTACAAATTTCAAAAAAACAGAACATAAACAAACATATTGGTATTCCCTATTATACCACATCCCCTTCATATCATTCATACACACTATCACTAAAGATCTTTGTCTGACATGCTCCAAACACACTCACACTAAACACACTCTTGTATAAAACCCTTTTATACAAAAAAAATCATGTACAAATTATATACAATTTTTACAAAGCCATAGAATGTTCTTATGGCTGTAAATAACAAGGTCTACGCGTTTCGAACTCTCTTTAGTGCGGAGTTCGCATCAGGACCATGTACTTTCTAGTAGTGAATCAAATCAATTTCCTTTGATCACCAAAAGCCGCGGCGCGAGACCACTGGTCTCGTACTGCGATTCCTCACACTATTTGTTGTTTTTATTTTTCTATTTTCAGACAGACTGCCCGGGATTGATAGACCGGAGCCTGACTAAGCCAGGAACAATATCGGACAAAAGGTGCATTCCAGATCTACCCCTTCAAAATTCACGTCTGAAAATAAAAAAATAAAAACAACAAATAGAGTAGAGTGTGAGGAATCGCAGTACGAGACCAGAAGAAAGTTTAAGACTCAAAAGACTAAGTGCAAGCTTGAAAAGAAAGACATTGTTGTGTTAAATACCGGAAACCCTGTGTACTTATTGATGGATATTTATTGCTAGCCACATGCCTATTGTTAGAGGTAATTTACACAGAAGGTTTTATCATTATTTAAGATACATAGAGGTCTGAGGAGTGAGAGGTGTATTTCAACTTTTGTCTCTTTTCAGTATTTCACGCAAGAATTAAAGACAGTTCAACTCTATTCAACAAACATAACAGAGTCCTACAGAGAGTCCTTACCCTAGGTACATGTGTATTTACGAATGAAGCTAGTAATGATTTAAATACTTGTATATGTGTAATGGAGTGTTAACTTACCTGTTATAATTGCACATCTCCTCATATCACAGTATTGCGGATGCCAGCCGTCACCTTCCTTCCTTCAGAATTACCAAGAAGTTTCCTGATTCTCGGAAATACCCAGCAGGACAAGAGGACTCTCTCTCTCTTTTCACTCCCATTCCCCCTTTCCCTTCAGGAACTTCCAGGGAGACAGAGTATAAATATTCCTGGCTCTCTGGGAGTTTTTGAGAAGATAGGAGTTCGCTTCTCATCATCAAGAGCAAGAGTACAGGTGAGCGTTTTCCTTGACAGAAGACCAAGCCCTACTAAAATAAAAAAACAAAAGACTCCTTTGATGACGATCAAACATGGAATTTTCTGGGAATAATTCACAGCTCTCACAACTCACAGAGGTAATCAGAGGGTTACAAGAGGAAATGTAACACTTAAAGCTAGAAAATCAGGCACTCAAGGAGGAGTTAGCTAAGAATAGAGCAGGGTTTACACAATGGAGAGATCCAAAGTTTCCTGATACACCTCCTGTTTTAGCATCTCCCAAATTTAATCCCCAGACTACCTCGTCTAGCATTCAACAATCAGACCAAAACTTGCAAATGACTGTTATTTTCACTCCGGTTCCCTTGGCGAATCCCAAACATTTCACTGGTGATAACTCACGTTTTGCAACTTTTATGAGTCAATGTCAAATGCACTTCCTTTGTAAACCTCAGGTTTTTAATTCTGATACCGCCAAAACAGCATTTGTGATTTCCTATTTAGGTGGAGTAGCAGCCCATTGGGTGATTCAACTAATAGATTCTAATAACCCTCTTTTACAAGACTTTGATACCTTTAAAGATACTATGACAGGCTTGTTTGCCTGGCATGTTTTTGTGCAGGCCAGTGATAACGAGCTCTTGAGTCTCCATGAGGGAACCAAAGACCTTCTCACCTATATAACTACTTTCAACAGGTCCCTAGCTGAAACTCGTTGGCCCGAAGGTAAACGCACTTCTCTATTCTATCGAGGTCCAAGAGATGATGTTAAGGAATCTCTAGCACATATAGTGAACCCCCTGAGGATTATACTGATTTTGTGGACTTGGCTGTAAGACTCGACCATAGACTGAGTGAAAGAAAATGCGAAAAAACTAAGACAGACTTTTGCCCTTTTGTATTTAAAACAGAACGAAAAGAAAAAGAAATCAAGACCAATGAACCTGAACCCATGCAAATAGGAACTCTTAGAGGCCCTTTATCTCAGGAAGAAAAGGATAAAAGACGTAAGGAAAGATTATGCCTTTATTGTGGTAAGGCCGGGCATTTTGCTAAAGAATGCACAGTTAAACCACAAAATAAAAAAAATATCGCAGTAGCTTTGCCCAAACACCTAGAATTGGGAAACTAGACTTCTCGGAGAAAGTTGAGATTGTTTCTCCGAGAAAAAATAACTCTCATACATAATGTAACCAAGAGTGTCCCATGACACATGATGTTGTTAATGACAATAATTGTTACAGTCCAACAAAGACATATTCTACCAATTCTTCTTGATTCAGGAGCAACAGGGAATTTCTTCGACGTCCAGTTAGCACAAAGAATAGGGGTTTCTCAAATATCAAAGCCTGAACCAGAACCGGTGAGAGCCGTAGATGGCTCTGCTTTATCTTCTGGTCTAATTGGATTCTATACCACTCATTTCACCATAGTTAGTGAAAATGGTCATACTGAACAATAATGTTTGACTTAATTGATACTCCAACTTTTAGAATAAGTTTAGGGATTTCCTGACTAGAAAAGCACAACCCGATTATAGATTGGGTTCAAAGAACTGTGCGGTTGGATTCAGCCTTCTGTCGGAATAATTGTTACCAGGAAGCACTGGATCCAATTTATCCCTTGTATTGCGCAAGCACTGATACCGACTCAGATTTATTACCTGTAGAGTATAAAGACTTTATGAATGTCTTTGATCCAGTTTAAGCTACTACACTCCCACCCCATAGAATATACGACTGTAGGATTGATCTGATACCTGGGGCTACTTTACCCTGTAGTCGTATCTATGCCCTTACTGAGCCTGAAACCCAATACCTGCAAAGTTATCTTGATGAACTCCTAGAAAAGGGATTTATCCATCATTTCACTTCACCTGTCTCTTCACCACTTTTTTTGTGGCAAAGAAATCTGGAGATTTAAGAGTTTCATAGATAATTGGACCGACAACAAGGCTACTTTTAAGAACAGATATCCCCTTCCAATGATTCCTGTCCCTTTAGAGCAAGTGAAGGGTTCAACCATATGCACTAAGTTGGATCTTCGGGCGCATATCATTTGATACGTGTCAAAGAAGGGGACAAATTCGCTTGTTTGAATATACTGTCATGCCGTTCGGGTTATGTAATGCCCCGGCGGCATTCCAGTATTTCATAAACAAAATTTTTCAGGCTCTCCTTGATGTATGTGTTATCGTTTATATCAACGATATTCTAATCTTTTCTAAAAGCCTTGAAGAGCATAAATGTCGTCTTAGAACGGTTTTGCAACGACTCAGAGACAATTCTCTTTTTGCCAAACCAGACAAATGTGTTTTCCATGCTCGATCAGTGGAATTGTTAGGTTATATCCTTTCACCTACTGGCATAACAATGGATCCTAAAAAGGTTTATGCCATCCTAAACTGGACCATTCCTAATTCCGTAAAAGACATACAACGGGTTTGGAGGTTTGATAACTTTTATCGACAATTTATTGCCAACTTCTCTAGAATAGTAACCCTCATTACTCAGTTATCAGAAAAGGGACAAACTTTTCATTGGACAGATGAGGCTAATATAGCATTCCAGATTCTTAAGAAGGCTTTTACTTCTGCTCCGGTTTTGGCTCATCCTAATCCTGACCAACCATTCTTTAGAGAGATGGATGCCTCTCAAACAGCAGTAGGGGGAGTTCTTATGCAAAAAGATCCTACAACTGGTCACCTTCATCCTTTGGCATTTTATTCTCGGAAGCTCCTTCTGGCTGAACAAAATTACACAATCACCGAGAGAGAGCTACTGGCCGTTATTGAACGAGAAAGATCCCAAAAATCCAAACGGTCGGGCCCAAAATGTGATTCCAACTGAACGAATTATAGCAACAGTTCAATCTGACACATTCCTATCCAAGGTAAAAAAGTCAATCAGGAAGACTGGAAGCAAAGAAAAAATAATACTATGCAGGACGGATTCCTTATTTATTCAATTAAAGGAACTCTGGTTTAGCTGGGCACCCAGGATACCATGAAACCCAAGAGCTATGTGAAAGAATTTTTTGGTGGGACAGTATGAGAAGAGCTATTCAGGATTATATTAAAAAGTGTCCAGTTTGTGCTCCGAAAAAATCTTTAAATATTGCACCCATTACCTGTCCCAAGAACTCCCTGGCATACAATTAGTGTAGATTTTATTACAGACCTCCCAGTTTCCAATAATTTCACCACAATAGTAGTATTTGTTGACATATCATCCAAAATGGGCCATTTCAATCCGCTAAAAAAAATACCAACAGCAAGTGAATTCTGTGATGTTTTTCTTCAACAAATAGTTAGGTTACATGGCCTGCCTAGTAAAATTGTGTCAGACAGAGGTCCCCAATTCATATCAAAGTTTTGGAAAAAGGTTTGTGAACAACTAGGAATCGAAGTAGCCCTGTCGTCCGCTTTTCACCCCCAAACAGGTGGACAAACTGGAAAAGTAAACCAATATATAGAACAAACTCTACGGTGTTTTATTATGACCTTAACCTCCCAATGGGATAGAGCCCTTTCTTTGGCTGAGTTCTCCTATAATAACTCAATCCATTCGACCTTGGGGTGCTCTCCTTTTTACTTTTCTACTGGCTATCATCCTCGAAGTATTCCTACACAAAAACCAGGAGATAAGACTCTATCATCATCAGAATCCGACAAAATAAGAAACTTACAAAGTATCCAAGAAAAATCAAGCAATAGTTTAGCTAAAAATAAAATTCAAATCAAAACACAGGCTGATAAACATCGCTCACCCAAACCTTTTCAGTTTGGGGATCTGGTGTGGTTATCTACTCACACTATCCGATTGGAGGGTCCAAGAAAACTACAACCACGATTTATAGGCCCATTCAGTATTGAAAAAGTCACAAATCCTGTAACTATGAAACTAGACCTCCCACTTGAGTACTCAATTCACCCAGTGTTCCATGTTTCCTTTTTGAAACCTTTCTATCCTGGTACTAGGAAGGATAATCCCCTCCTCCTATCATCATTGATAATCATCTGGAATATGAGGTTAATCGTATAATAGATTCCAAGAGAATTATTAGAAAATTACACTACCTAATAGATTGGAAGGGATACGATATTGCAGAACGCTCCTGGGAACCTGCTTCAAATGTAAATGCCCCCCTTTTAATTAGGCAATTTCATGCACGTCCTCCCGATAAACCAAGACCTGTGGGATGGGCATTCATACTCAGGTCTCTGCCAGGGTTTCTGATTAGCTTAATTGGTGTTGTTGTATCAAGCATTGGTTATTAGATCATCTTGCCATATAAGTCATATTTGTATTAAAACTTGTTTTGTTTTTCATCAAGTTATATAAATACAAACCAAACATGTGCTTTGGGTCACTAGCTCTTCACGAGCTGAATAATTACATGTGAGCAGAAAAACACGCTGTCACGTGCAAACTGTAAACACGTGAAGCAGATTCCCTGACAATTGACACGATCGGCAAAGGGGATGAAAGCCGCTCGCATCAAGAACACGCGCTTGATCTTGTTGGCAGCAGAGACAGCACTCTTACCTGTACCTCCTTCTCCAGTCAAGGCGGCGTCTCCGATTATTCTTCGTGGCCGCAAATGGGCGTCCGCAGGGGGGGGCAAGGAGGGGCGCTTGCCCCCCCCTGGAGCTCCCCTCCTTGCCCCCCTGACAGGGCCTGCTCTGACCGGTGCCATCACACCGGGTGCTGCCTTTCTGGGGGCGCTGTGTTTACAACTGAATTATGATTTGTATAGCACCTGCTGCTGCGCGTTCCTTTCCTCCTGCAGTTACGGGGCCTCACAAACATGTAACATAACTCCTGTGATTAATGTTCTTCCTGGCCAGAGATCAGAGTTTTGTGTAGTTGAGGTTTTTGAATTATATGAAGGTAGTACAGTGGGTTAATATGCCTACTGCAAAGAACGTGTACCAAGTAGATTACAAAGTGCATTTAATGTAAATAGATCAGCAGGTTACTGCTTTTAAAAGAGCCAACCTTTTGTTACTTGCAATTTATAACTTAAAATCCTAGGGCCTTATTTATGAAGGTCTTGCGCCGCCGGTGCGTCACTTTTAAAATGGGGAAAAGTGTACCAGTGGCGCAAGGCCTTCATAAATGAGGCCCCTAATATATAATAGTGAGGTATTAACTTTCATCATAGAAGTGCATACACTCAGCTAACATAGATTAATGTTGCAACAAGGGTTAATTTGGGTAGAAATGGATTCTTATTATTAAAGAAAACTCCCAACTATGCTGTTTCTTTTTCGACTCCGAGTTTGTGCTTCTCCACACCAAGCACTCCTAAACTATACTGCCTACCACTATGGATGACATGTGACTCCTACACTTTTAGGGGCACATGCATCAAGTGATTTTGGGATCGCAAACGGTGCGAATCGCAAAAATCGGCAGTTTGCGATTCCAAAATCAGTTTTTGGGATGCATCAACACATAATTTAAGAAATCGCTATTTTTTGCGATTTCTTAAATTGCGATTGTATTTAAGGAATCGCAATTTGCGATTCCTTAAATGCAATGCATGAAAGTTTTAAAAATAGCGAATTTGCAATTTGGGGGAGCAAATTACCATTAAGTTGAACTTCATGGTAATTTGCGAAAACTTTGAAAAATGCACATTTGTGCACTTTTCAAAGTTTCATGTTAAGCACACACATGCCCTTAGGGTATGTGTGTGCGCAACATATGTGCATGGATCAATTTCAGGGGTGTAGCAGGGTCTCCTGTTGACACCCTGCACCCTTGAAATTGCATTCTCAATTTGCGATTCTCTAATTGAGAATGTCTTCCCATTCATTCCTATGGGCCTCTAGGCCCATAGGAATGAATGGGGAGTACTTCCTTAATTGCGATTCACAATTTGCGAGTCGCAATGAAGGAATTTTAAGAAATCGCAATTTATTTAGCAATTTCTTCATGCGTAGCCATTTGCGATTCCTTATTAGCGATTCCTTATTTTTCGCTAATAAGGAATCACAAATGGCATTGTTGATGCATGTGGGCCTTAGTCCTTTGGCTTATGTAACATTTCCTATACACTGATTTACACAAGTATGATTGATGGTCTGTGTAATGTGTGTGTGATGCAAAGTGCTCTGACATACTTTAATGGTATGAGTATCACTATATAACGAATTCCATGCATCTGAGAGAGAGTGATTATGGAGACTTGGTCACTGTTAAAGGGTGCTAGTGAGAGAATCCATGGTGGAGGTGGTCATTGGGGCACTGGGTGCCACCAGTGCTAAAGTCTGGCCTGCCCCCTGCGGACACCCATGCCACTATGCATTTCACATGGGGCTCCAGCCACTGTTCCTCTCCAACTCGCACTCTCTGTTCTAGTCTGAAGTTCCTCTGTATCCCAGGGCTCAGTAGTACAAGGGTTCAGGGTGGGTATGGGTTTCGGGGTGCTAGGGGGTAATTTTAGGGTTCAGGGTGGGTATGGGTTTTGGGGTGCAAGGGGCATAATTTTAGGGTTCAGGGAGGGTATGAGTTTTTAGGTGGGTGGGGTAATTTTAGGGTTCAGGGTGGATATGGGTTTTGGGCTGCTAGTGGGTCATTTTAGGGACCAGTGAAGGTATGGATTTTGGGGAGCCACAAAAGAAAGATGGCTGTGGCACAACAACCCTATGGTGTATGAGATATGTGGCCTGCTTCCTGCCCCCCATGGCTCCTCCTGCGCCCCCGTGTTTCTTGTGCCCCACCTGGCACACATCATGTCGAAGGATGTTGATGACCTTAACATTTGCCCCCCCCTGGAAAAATTTCTGCGGACGCCCATGGCCGCTTTAGAGTATGCAGCGATTCTGTCACCACTTCGTTCCCGGTTGGATGCCTTTCGCTCCAGTTCACCAGATGAACTCCCGACACCATCTTCTCCGTCTCAGTGCTCCAGGAGACAGGAAACATCTTCCGGTCAACCCCCCAACCGAGTCCCGACTTCCGGTTTTGATGGCGATCCTAAGAACAAAAGAAAAACAAGTACAGATGAGTTCTTTTAAAGCTGATTTCTGGTGAGTTTAATTTAGTTTGTTTTTTGATGATCAAAGGTCTACAAGGAACTCCAAGTCATTCACAAACATTGCTCTGAACTACATTTTGTGCAGATTGTTTGATCTTGGAAAAAAGATCTAAGAGAAGGTGACTATTTTCTGCGCACTTTAAAAAACTGAAAGAAGCAAGTTTAAGACTCAAAAGACTAAGTGCAATCTTGAAAAGAAAGACATTGTAGTGTTAAATACCAGAAACCCTGTGTACTTATTGATGGACATTTATTGTTAGCCACGTGCATATTGTTAGAGGTAATTTACTCAGAAAGTGTTATCATTATTTAAGATACATAGAGGTCTGAGGAGTGAGAGGTGTATTTCAACTTTTATCTCTTTTCAGTATTTCACGCTAGAACTAAAGACAGTTCAACTCTATGCAACGAACATACGAGAGTCCTACAGAGAGTCCTTATCCTAGGTACATGTGTATTTATGAATGAAGCTAATAATTATTTTTATACTCGTATATGTGTTAACTGATTGTTAACTTAACTGTTATTATTGCACATCTCCTCAGGTCACAGTATTGCGGTTGCCAGCTGTCACCTTCCTTCCTTCAGAATTACCAAGAAGTTTCCTGATTCTCGCAAATACCCAGCAAGACAAGAGAACTCTCTCTCTCTCTCTCTGTTCACTCCCATTCCCCCTTTCCCTTCAGGGAGACAGAGTATAAATATTCCTGGCTCTCGGCTCGGGGAGTTTTTGAGAGGATAGGGGTTCGCTCGTCGTCATCTAGAGCAAGAGTACAGATGAGCGTTTTCCTTGACAAAAATAGAGTTTTGCAGTTAGGAATAAGAAGTTCCTCAATTTTACAACTGTAGTGCTTCTTAAAGATGATGGCAATACCGCCACCAAATGTAAGGGGTCTATTAATGCCTGACAAAGCAAAGTCTTCAGGAAGTGCTGCAATGCCGTCTGGCATGGACCCATCGTAGAGCCAGGTTTTTGTTAAGAAGACCACATCAGGGTCAACGTTTATGAGAAAATTAAAAAGTGAAGTTGATGTTTGGGAAGGGAGCGACAATTAAGGCAAAAACAATAAAATTTGCTGGAAGCACATATGTTGGCGATCACATATGAAGGGGGACAAAGTAACTCCCCCCCTCCATTAATGCAAACAGAATCCACCTGCTGCTGGAAATTGCAGGTCGTGTGAAATTGGCAGCTAGTACAGTAGAAAGGGCAGGTGGAGAGATCAGAAACCTGGTAGCTGGCCTTAGGAGCAGGTCTAAGTGAAAAAAAGGGTTGAAGAAGAATAAGATATTGGGTTTTGCTGGACAGAAACAGGGGTTCTGGGCCCATTCCCCTGCCGGCCACGAACGGGCACCACCTAACCAGCAAAAATCATGCTAGGGAACACCAAATCCCACTTGCGCTCACCAACTTACCTATTTGGTGTGCACAAGCAAAAATTCTGCCAGGTGGTGATTGGTGGAATTTGGTTAGATCTGAGCGTTACTCTTATAAATCCAATTTGAAGTCAATTAAGGGTGCATTTATGCTAGAGAATATCTAAGCCCTGCAAGAAAGCTTCAGGATGTTCTGTATCATTTTTATCTTAATGCTATATATATTTAGTATATAGCGTATGGTATTTAGATGAAAAATGATTTAATAAACTGCACACTGCACTTTAATTTTTTGGATAAATTAAATCCTTGTTCACTTATTACCAGGGCGAGAAAGCAAAGTACACACAATTGATGGACAGAATTCTGAACAAATCAAAACATTCCCCCCAGTCAAGAGATATGGGTTAAATCCATAATTATTTTGTCACCATGCCACCCCAGTTTAGACCTGGCCATACTGCCAAGCCATGTCCTCCCTGGACTGGAAACAAGCATCCGAGGACTGGTTTCGGGGTTTCACCCCTCTTCAGCCAGGATAGCATGATTCCAGTGGCACAGTGAGCCCCTGACCCACGTCTGGGCATACCTGGCACACTTAGGGGGAGAAAGCAAAAGACACACGCGCTCTCAATGCCACTGGTTTGGCAGTCTGGGCTGGACTGTTCCCATGAGGCACCGGGTCAAGACTGATTTTCATATGGCAGGGTTCAAATTGGAATGTGATGGTGAGCAAAAAAACGATGGATTTAGGCTCAGATCTCTGTACTGGGGTGAATGTATGACATTGTTCTGTATTCTGTCCATCAACTGTTGTTCTTGCTTTTGTCACTCCGAGGGGGACCGCTATGTCCAGACGTGGATCCCGTGCTCTCCATGCCACTGGAATTTACCTATCCTTGCTGATGAGGGCTGAAAGCCCAAAACCGGTCCTAGGATGCGTGTTTGCATGGTGAACGAAAAAACGATAGATTTAGGTCCATATCTCTGTACTTGGGTGAATGTATTACATTGTTCTGCATTCTGTTCATCATCTGTTGTTGTTGCACTTATTGCCATGGTCATTACCTAACTCTAGGTGCAATGGTATTGAACCACGGGTAACAAGGCAAATCAAATACAACAACTGAACATTGCCTTCCTTATAATGAGTATGAGTGCATGCAGTAATGAAATTGGTTTAACCCATGACCATTAATAGTATTCAGACAATACAGGAATCCAGCAGGACACGTTGCACTTTATTGACTATTTTGCAGAAAATGATGAATGGTTTAACCAATAACAGTCTAAATATGATACCTTCGGCGTAAGGGCCTAAAAAGCGCAATAAGATCTGTGAAATGAAATTAATGCAGATTTGTGTCTTTAAAATCACTCTCTACTCTGAAGCTATGAATTATGCAAGTGTATTAAAATTACTCCCCCGGTAGCCTGAAGTCAATTTTTATTCTAGGTCCGTGAGGTAAACATAAAATAATTTATACAGGGGAGATGGAGCACCTCTAGGAACAAATATAGTAGAGTTCAGAATATTACTCTGCTGCTCTAAATGCCTGTGTGTGTTTGTGAGTGTGTGATTAGGTCAACATGTTTCGCGCTGGGAAAAAGGTCCCTAATTATTTACGTATACCTCAAGGACCTACAAATAAAAATTGACTTCAGGGTACCGGTGGGGTCATATTTATACACTTGTACATATCCCTTTTAGGCGCACACACCCCCATGCACAACTGCAGCATCTCCTAAAAAGATCTCCGACAAAGAGCCCTCTCGTGGGGGCTGTGGAGGACAGCAGCCCTACCCCCACGAGGAGCCACACCCGATGATGAAGCATGACACTCTCAAGAGTGTGTGAGGGCACTAATTTCTAAAAGAGAAATTCCTCCACCTTCATCCAGTTTGAACCTCACATAGAGGCAACCATTTCTTTCTTCTATTTCTATGTAACCTGAATAGTTTATGGCTTTTTTGTTTAGGAACAGTTACCAGCCAGTGACTATATGCCAACACTTCAACCAGGAAAGTGTTGGCAGCCATATTGGGACACGGTTGAACTGAGTCGCACAAAAAAAGGAAAGAAAAGAAAAGGGGGCAGGGTAGAAACAGCATCACTTTGTAGGGCTCTTTGGAGATTCCCACTGGCACTCCGCATGGCCCAAAAAAGTATTTTTTGGTTTTTAATTTCCGATGAAATCCGCAGAACCGGCATAAAAAAAATGAAGCATGGGCTCCAGCGCTTAGTTCATCATCTGCTCCTGGTTGTCCCAGGTTCTGTTTTTTTTCTTTTATAATATAGGGGGTGTACACTGGCTCTCTCTCCTGGGGCTTCTTTAATTGTAATTGGGGGGCCTCTTCAAACTGCCACCTCCCTGGGGTTTAATGCTAAAAGAATGCAGGAGGGCCTCATGGACCCCCCACACCCATAGCCTCAGGGACCCCCTCTTCCCTGAGGCTGTAATTTGAAAAATACAGATGAGGCAGCAGACCCCCCACAGCCTTAACTTTGAGTGTGGGGTCATGCGGTCCCACCATCAGCCCAGGGGACCACCACCTCACAGGCCTTTAAATGCAGATAATTTGGGGGGGGGGTTGAGCAGACCCCCTGCAGCCCGAGGGCCCTTCTCCCTGACACATTACCCCAGAAAAATGCATGGGGCACACAGGCCCCCGCAGCCCCGGGAACCCCACCTTCCAGGGGTAAAATCAAAAAATCCCCTACTGGATCTAGTAATTGCCCTGGGAACTGCCACCCAGCAGGGCCGGCACTAGCAATGTCCCAGGACAATGCAATTTTCTATGGCATGGCAAGAGCACCACCCCCACCAAGCCATAGCAAACTCTGCTCCGCTTTGTGTAAATTGCTCTTGCTTGCAAGAAGCAGAGCAGAATTGCTTTTGAACAGGGGGAGCTGCAGATTCAGGAGCTCCCTCTGTCCAAAAGCAACACCAACTCCTCAAAGAGGCCCACCTCCCTTGCTTAATAAAAAAATTACTACAAAAAATAAATGGCAGGCCCTAGTGGATGGAGTCCCCTGGGACAAAATCGGCTCAGGGAAGGGGTGCCAAGAGGCCCCTCTTGCTTTCATTTAAAAAAAAAGAAATGCCATGCCATGTAAGATGGGATCCTAGGGGGCAAGTATGGCCCAAGGAAGGGGGGGCACTGTGTCCCCCTTCCTTTGAAATAAAATAAAATGCTACCAGTTTGAGGCCGGAGGCCCTGCCACCTTTCTGCATCACTCTGCGCTTGCGCCTCCTGGCACGCTGTTGGTTGGGGGATAAAGTCCTCTTGCCTGCTGAGGGTCGTTAGGGGCCAACAGGACTTCCTGTTACCTCCACTAAGTCCAACACAGTGGGATTGCAGAGAGGTAGTCGGAGATCATGCCTCCTTTCTCCACCACTCGGTAAACATGCCTCCCATGCCCTACTGGTGGAGAATGATGTCCCCATGCCACCTGAGGACCTCAGGGCTAAAATGGGCTTAGTCTCCCAAACAGTAGTGTGCCAGGAGGTACATTTGCAGAATGGCAGAAAAAAAGGGCATGGCCTCTAATAACCTCTTAGCAATACATCTCTGTGAGACTTACTGGAGGTAACAGGAGGGGTCGTTGGTCCCCAAGGACCTTCTGAAATCAAGTGGACTTCCTCTCCTAGCCAGCAGTGTGTAGGAGGCACATTTGCAGAGTGGTGGAGAAAGGGGGTGTGCCCTCTGAACACCTCTCAGCAATCCTCCTGTGTGGGCCTTACTGGAGGTAACAGCAGGGCTTGGTGGCCCCCAAGGATGTCCTAATGAGCCAACTACAACTTCTGTTACCTTCAGTAAGTCCCACACTTCAGGATTGCTGAAAAGTCTTTGTGGTCTGCCCCCTTACTCTACCACTCTGCAAACATGCCTCCTGGCACACTACTAGTTAGCTCTGATGAATTTCACTGGTATTGTGAAACCTGAGCCTACCTATAAGGTCCCTGCAACCTTTAGTTTTTTCAGTGAATATATATATATATATATGGTTGCAGCGTGAACAAGGGCTTTTCGCTCGAAACGCGTCGCTGGTTCTGTTGGAAGAATAAAGAACACCTTTTTTGCTGACTTTGTTGGTCCGTTCCTCATTTCTGCTGGCGTGGAGGCGGTGTCTGCGAGCGCAGAGCAAAGCTGAGGAGGAGCTCCTGTTTCATATATATATATATATATTTTTTTTCTTTGCATCCAAAAATGCCAAAGGTTAAAGTGATGGTTTAGTTAGGTGAAAATATCAGTTACAATGTAACATTTGAATCTTAAAACTCTGAAACCTTTAACCGCACCAGGTCCAGTTTTGCCCATCAATGATGTAATTTTACATACATTGGCTTCTGCAGCATAATGGAAGTGGACTGTCAGGAGGGCAGGGGATGGGGGAATTGTGGGCAAAATTAAAATATAAAAAAGAAAGTACTTCTTCCTGCCTCGATGCCGATAGCCTCCTCAGTACTTCACTCTTGGCCGTCTCTGGGAAGGCAAAGGCTGCCAATTCAATCCAGAAGCTGCTCTCATGCTATGAGAGCAGCACCAGGATTGGTCTAAGTGGCCTTGTCTGCCACACAGACACTTCCTGTGAACATGCAGCTTGTCTCCAACCCGACTGTGAACGGAGCTGGTTTGGAGAAATAGTGCACTTGACTGTTACTTGTGCACTTCTAAGTGCCCCCCACTTCTCCCTGTCATGACCTGGCCCCACCCCACACACATGCACTGTCAGCCAGAGCCCCTCACAGATAAATTTAAAATATAATATTGTTTTAATATAATTTTATTTTTCTGTGATAAAGCCTGACCACTGGGGCAACGTTCCTCCACAATTACGGAGGAGCCGCCCCTGTTGACATGTTATCAAGAGAGGTTTTCACTGATGTCATCAATTATGTCACTGAACAGGTCATTGTAGCATCCTGCTACAAAGAACTACAGACACAGGTTCTTAATTAACATAGCTTTATTAACTATGTCTTATCTCTACCCTGTCCTTACTCTAACTGGCCCTTTCCTGTGTCCGCTCCTCCTCTTCCTCTGGCCCCCTAGATCCGCCCACTCCCAACTACTAGTGTGCTAACTTCATAACATCTCCCCCCTTTGTGACAAAACAAACAAAAGATACTGACTTCTCAGTCCATCTCTTCGATCAGTCTCTTGGGTGGACGTACGTCACGATGAGGTCGTGGTGACCGGGCTCTCGGACGATCAGTACTCAGTGTCTCAATGATCGGAGCAGTGCTCTCACGATCATCTGAATGCAGTTCTTCCGAACTGGGAGTGTCCATTTCACTCGTCATGGTTCTGGAGGTATCTTGTGGCTGTTTCTTAAAGTGCGAAATGTTTCTCGTTACTCGCCGCTGCTCGGACTCTGCCGTCAACATAGTTCCTTTCCTTTTCGTGACCACCAATGGTTCGTCCTTGAATGGACAGTCGGTCTTTTTCTGCGGCTCCTGCTTGACGATAACATGGTCCCCTTCATGTAGCGATAGTGATCTCGCTCTTCTCCGGTGGTCTGCGTAGGCCTTCATTTTTCCTTTGTTGCGTTCATCAGTTACTCTTATTTCATGTGGATCTTTTGCCGATGATGATGCTTTCAAGGCTCCATCCCAAGTTTGAATGCGATTCCTCATGGGACGTCCCAGCATGAGGGTCGCTGGGCACTGGCCAGTCGTTGCGTGAGGAGTTGTGCGGTAGGCTCGGAGGACTTCATTGAGTGCTGCTTGCAGATCCCTTCCTTCCGCGGTAGCATGTTGAAAATCTTTTTGAGCGTGGCCATGAATTTCTCAATTGTCCCATTTGCCTATGGCCAGAGGGGTGTAATCCTACGGTGATAAAAGTCTAGGTGTTTCGCAAAGGCTGCAAAGTCATTCCCATTGAAAGGGGGCCCATTATCTGATTTAACTGTCTTGGGAACCCCCCACGTAGCAAAGACTTCATCAAGTACTTTAAGAGTACTGGAGGCATTTGTGGATGGTACAAAGCATGCAATGGGATATCTGGACTATTCATCAATGATGGCCAGTACATATTTGCCCGATGACAGGGGTCCATAGAAATCAATAGCGATCTCTTGCCACACACCACTGGGGAGGGTAGTCATGTGTAATGGTGCCGGGGGATCGCTCTTGCTAGTGAGTTGACAGAGATGACAATCCTTCAAGGTGGTTTCCACCAATTGATCGAGGTATGGAAACCACACGCGTTCCCTTAGTGCTCGTTTGGTTGACACAATCCCCGATGTCCTTCATGTGCAAGAGCAGCCACTCCTTGTCTCAGTTGAGTGGGGATTACAATCCTCTGGTCTCGCAACAGTATGCCATCAGTGGTGGCCGACAGTTTGCCACTCACATGCCGGAAGGCTTGCATTTCACGTTGGACCGAAGAGTCGGCATTCTCATCCTGAGGGTCGTGTCTCCATCGATTGTTTCGAACCCTGTGAAGGACTTTCTGCAGGATGACGTCCTGTGCTGTGCGCTCCCGAATGGTCTCCATGGGGATAGCTGGAGGTAGAGCTCGGTCGGTCTCAAACTGAATGTACTCTTCTGCGATGGATGACTTGGAAGCTGACGATGGAAGCGGGTGCCGAGACATGTAGTCCGCTGGATTTTCAGACTTCCCCGGTTTGTGGATTATGGTGAAAGTATATTCCTGTAACCGTAAGCCCCACCTTTGAATCCTTGGGGGCATCTTGGATCTTGGGTTTCCATAAATGGTGATAAGAGCTTGATGGTCTGTAATTAAAGTGAAATGTTTGCCATAAATGAAAACATGAAAATGTTCATATGCCCATACTACGGCTAGGCTCTCCTTTTCGGGCTGTGAGTAGGCCCGTTCTGGGTCAGTCAGACTACGACTCGCATAGGCAATGATACGGCGTTGATCTGAGTCATTCTCATATTGTGCCAGGATCGCTCCAAGCCCCACGGGGCTGGCATCCACAGTAATCTCAGTCTTTCGCTTTGGGTTGAAGTATGACAGGTGATCCGCTGATTCTACCGCTCTCTTGATTTCCTTGAATGACTGCTCACATTGGGGAGTCCATTCAAATGGTTGACCCTGTTTGGTTAGCATGCAAAGGGGATGGCTGATTGTTGCGTAGTCCCTAATATAACGAGCACAATAGGTGGCCATTCCAAGGAACGACCTGAGTTCGCTGACATCTTGGGGACTCTTGGTGTTGTTTAATGTCACAATTTTGTCAGGGTCAGGCTTCATGCCAGCTCCAGAAAAGATATGTCCAAAGAACTTCAGTGTGGCCTGGTGAAATTCGCACTTTTCTTTGTTCAGAGTCAGGTTTGCCTCCAATAGGGCATGGCAGACACGGTTGAGTGCAATATCGTGTTCTCGTACATCAGAACCATAGACGAGGATGTCATCGCTATAGTTGAGCGTGTTAGGAATGTTTTGAATAACTTGCCTAATGGTTTCCTGAAATATTTCGGCCGCTGAGGAAACTCCGAAGCTCAGTCTTTTATATCTGAACAACCCCAGATGGGTTGCAAAGGTGGTGATGTATCTTGACCCCACATCCAGTTCCAGTTGATGGTACCCTTTATTTTAATCCAACTTGGAAAACACAGTGGCCTTATTAAGCGCTGCGATCATATCGCTCAAATGTGGTCCCGGGTGTCGCTCTCTTTCGATTGCAGTGTTGGGCAGGCGCATGTCTACACAGAGTCTGACTTTGTTGGCCGTGCCCTTCTTTAGGACAATAACTACTGGTGATACCCATGGGGTCGGGCCATCGGTGCGCTCGATGATGTCTGCGGCTAACAGATCCTGGAGTTCTTCCTCAACAGCAGTCTGTAGATGAAATGGCACCCGTCGAGGGTGTTGGGCGACGGGTCTGACTTGTTCATTAATATGCAGTCGCACCTGACAGTCTTTTAATTTGCCCAATCCCTGAAACAAACCGGGAAACTGGCGAGTCACATCTTGGTTGTCGCTGACCTTGAAAAGAATTTCTACTAGGTAAAGTCGTTCAGCAGTTGGCAGGCTCAATAGACAGTCTGCCTCTGGGCCCTTGATGACATGGATGACCGCTGATATGGTTGTGTTGTCATGTTTAAGAGTCGTCGAGAATTTCCCCAGGCAGGGAAGTGGCTTCTTGGCCATCCACGTGAAGACTCTCACGGGTGCAAATGTCAGAGGAGGCCGTGGACTCATTCTTTCGTATTCGGTGACTGGAATATAGTTTAAAGATGCACCAGAGTCTAGGACAAACTTTGTGTCGTGATTGCCAACTTTGATATCCAACCGAGGGTATTTCTTAAGCTGGTCCGGATCTGCCGCCAGGTTCAGGTACTCGATGGTGTATGCGGAGTCTCTGGACGACGGTCTGGACTCTCTGAAGGGTGACCTCCGCTCCCACCTGGACCGACGTGACTCTCTGCTAGAGTGTGACGACCCAGAGGACTGCTCCATCTGGTCTTGGACAGCTCGCGCATGGTGTCTTCGGGTATCGGACCTAGACATTCTTGGGGCTCTGCTTTGTGTGTCAGATCTTGGAGTCCTTGTGGTACCACTTTGTTTCTCCTTATTGTAGTCCCCACATATCACCTCGAAATGGTTGGTTCGACCGCACTTCCGACATCTCTGACCCATGGCAGGGCAGCTGTCCACATGGGGGTAATCATACCCACATCGGTAACATTTCCTTCCTCTTTCCGATTTCCTCTCTGTCTTCCATGGTTCTCGTCGCTGATATTTTGATTGTTCTTGGCAGGAGGACGTGCGTGACCTCCATTGTCTGTCTCTTGAGCTCCTCCTACTGTCGCTTTTGGCGTGCACACGTCGCACTTGTTCATGGCTCCCTTTGTGTTCTGTTTCAATATCGGCGGCGTACTTCTCCGCCTGATCATAAACTCGTGTCATCTCCTCTATGTCATCTAGTTCATGCACTTTTCTCAGTAAGCGCCTCCTAAGCTGGTCAGAATAGCATCTGTCTATTATCTGTGATTTGATGGCCGCATCTGTTAAGAAATTATCAAATTCACAGTGCTTGGCCAGTCCCCGCAGACGCATCATAAAGGCACTCATGGGATCATCCTTCCCTTGCCGAGCGGAGTGGAACGTGTGGCGTTCGTAGTCTACATTTCTTTTGTGAAGAAATTTCTTATTCAAGACGTCACGTGCTTTGTCATAAGTATCCGTGTTAGTAGTAGGAAGGTCTTTGATAATTTTAACTATCTCTCGCCCCGCCAGGTTGCACAGGGCAATCAACTTCTTTTTGTCCCCTACAATGTCCGATCCTTCAACGTAGTCTTCAAACTCTTCCAGCCATTCTTGCCATCTGGGACCCATACTCCCTCCAGTTGTCACCTTGAGGAGCGCGGGTGCCCGCAGGAGCGACCCGCCTGTGGCCTGGGGATTGGTGTTATCTTCGCCGGACATTTTGCAGCAATCTCACTTGGTTTCACCAATGCTTTTTTCCTTGCCACTGCTTGCTTACTTGCCACTGATTTCTTATTTATCAATGCTTGTTTAATTGCAGGTACCAATGCTTGTTTGCTCGCCAGTGCTTGTTTGACTTCCGGTGTCAATGCTTGTTTTATGTCTATTGCCAATGCTTGTTTGTCGACCAATGCTTGTTTATTTCTGCTGCCAATGCTTGTTCATTTGCTCGATGCCTGACTTCAAGATGGCCGCCTGCAGTTTGCACAGGGAGGGTGTCTTGAAAGTTGCCTGATTCAAAGATGGCCGCGGTGGTTATCTGCAGGCACTACTTTCTCTCTCTGCATTCAGCCCTTTTCTTCATCCAGAACTCACCGGCAGTCGTCTCCCGGAGCAGTATCCTCCAGATTCAGCTCCCTCTGGTCGCCACTGCAGTCAGGTGAGGTTGGGGTGGGCTCCTGCCTTCCTTTGCAGAGTCCTCGGCTGCGGCGGGCCAATCCTCACGCATCCCGCGTGAGATTCTCCGACATCGGAGCTCGCTCAGGCTCCAATTATTTCGCGCTCAGCAGCGCTCGACAGCAGGCCTTCGTGGGGCGATCTACCCTAGGATTTACTCGTCTCTGGCCACTGCAGTCGTCAGATCGGGTTGGGGTGAGCTCCCAACTCGATTCCTGAATTCCCGCTCTTCGGTGCCGATAGCGTGCCAAAGCTCACGCATCAGGCGGGGCTCGCGTTTTCAGCGTGAAACTTCTCCTTTTCTCGAGCGCTTCAACGCTCGTGGTAGCGGCTCCCTCTGGGCTCCCACGATCACAGGAGGGGCAGGGTCACCTACTGTTGGTCTCTCCTTTGGCTGGCAGCGTTACACAGCAGCGTGCTTTTCTTTTCCAGCGCTGCAGGGGACAGGGTGCTCTCACACGATTCTGTGGGCTGCAGTCTTGCTCTATCCCACCCTCGTCGCCAGTTGTAGTATCCTGCTACAAAGAACCACAGACACAGGTTCTTAATTAACAGAGCTTTATTAACTATGTCTTATCTCTACCCTGTCCCTACTCTAACTGGCCCTTTCCTGTGTCCGCTCCTCCTCTTCCTCTGGCTCCCTAGCTCTGCCCACTCCCAACTACTAGTGTGCTAACTTCATAACAGTCATGAGTGATGAAATGTGTGAGAATGTAAGCACAGCATGGTGGGGACACAAGTTCTAGGTAGTCTCATAAAGAAGAGTCTTTAAGTCTCTTTGTCAATTCATTCTCTTATTGATATAAATTATTTCATCTACAGATAAAGGGTGTTACCCCTTGACCTGGTTGTTTCATCCTTGGAAATCACCCATTAACAGTGGGGCCAAGTATTGTCCCTACCTTTTCAGTAGCCAATAGCTGCTCATAAAAAAGGAATCTGGACCTTCCCTGTGAATACATTATTAAATGACCACTTAGGGTATATGGGCAAATACACCTCTAGCTTTGGTCAAAGTAGTGGATGACTGAGTTGATGCAGTACTTTGTTTAGAATACAACTGCTGCTGCTGCTCCCCCTGAGCTTTTACAGAGTGTTGTAGACTTTTTCTTTCCTCATGAGAACTATATAGATATCACTGAAGTATCTATTCAATTTTCTTCTGCCCTTTAACCAACTGTTGTATCAGGGCCTTAGTTTTAAAACGGTACAGCAATACTACTTCCGACACCTTTTGTTATGGGTTTGGCCAAGTAAGATTGACTATAGTCAAGAAAAGTGATGTTCACAATTCTTTATTCCGACTTTTTTCTTAAACTGTAGGTAGTCATTCTTTTATCTCATATGTTACATCCCTTATGTTTAAATCCCTGCCCACTTACTCCCTCTTTTGCCCTCTTGATAATTTTTCTTTTATTTCTTCTGTTATTAGTTTACAGAGCACTTTGACAGTTCTCAAGCTGCCTCCTCATTGGCACCCCTTGGGAAGAAAGAAGATACTTCAAAAAAGTTATGTGTTACCATTTATTCTTAATTTCTTTTCCTTCTGTTCCTTCTTCATTTTCCTTTTCTCTTATGTACTCTTTTGATCTTCTTGTCTCTGTTTAAACACCAGATCAAATCATTAGAATGCCACCGATTACTGCATTGATTTTCTTATTTGTTGCTCTTTTTAGAAAACTTCCTCTTATACGAATGAGGAGTCGTTATCCCTGACACAAAGGAACAATCAAACAAAAGAATCAAAAAAACAATATGAAGCATGTTCGCCTTGAGGTTTTTTCCTATTATAAGTCAATTCATTCCCACCCTGATTCCTCATTCTTTATGAACCTGTATCTGAACCCTTTCCTACTTCCTTGTGACTTTTTCACGTACATGTGAGAGCAGAACACCAGTAATGTCCTGAACCTCAATATCAAATGAACCTTAAAATTCACTACATGTGGATCAGCTCCACTTGCCTCCTCATGTATCTTGCCGCAAGAGACTACCCTCCATTTTAATACATAAACTTAGCAGAGTAAATCATAGTTAGTAACTGGGACCGCTAAAAAACTGAGTTTGAAAGCAAAATTAAGTTGTAAAGGTTTAATTCAGGATCATCAAAATGAGCATTAGAAAGTAGTAAGGAAATTGCATATTCTGCCATAAAGGGTCAAATAAAGAATCATAAATTAAAACAGAAACCCTAGTTAGTCAATTTAAATTATGAGGGCCTTATAACTAGTCTGGCGGTCTGACCGCTGTAGAACTGCATCCGTCCCCACCAGCCCACGGCACTGGCGGTCCAAAGACCACCCGAATACAGGTTGATCACGGGCCGGCAATGTGGAGGTGGCGATATTGCAGCAGTGGTGAGCACTACTACCAAATATAATGATGCCTGTGTGTGAATTCCGACTGCATATGGGTTGGATGCACACATATGCATGATATGTATGAAAAAATACCATATACCCATTACAGGGGTTCAGCCCATATGTGGGCAGTCCTGGCAATGGGTATAAAGTGCGATAAGGACTCACGCGCAAACAGGGTCATAATCCTCGGGTTGAAGATGCTGTTGTGAAGGGGGACCTGGAGAAAGGGATCCTCAACGGAATCTGCTTCGAAGAAGAAGAAAGGGGTGAGCACGCACCCCAAATACTTCATCACTGCCATCTTGAAGCAGGCAGTTGGACCACCGTGGTCTGCTCATGGAACAAGCAACTCCTAATGCAGATGGCGGTGCAACCCAGCGGTCGGTGGCCTGCTGACAGTCTTGGCAGTCCAGCAGCAGTCTTTGCAAAGCTGATCTGCATAGCTTGTAAGATGACAGTCAGACCACTGAGCTAACCACGCTCGGACCGCCACCGTGATACGGCAATCCATGGGACAGCCAAACACATAACAAGGTCCTAAGTGTCAAACCCATAAGGAGAACTAACAGCATTTTATGTAAGGAAAATCTCAAATTAATTGGCAAGATACTCAGGAGGGAAATGAAAAGTCACTCCCTATGCTTCAAAACCAGGGGTTTTCATGCAGAATTCATACATATTAATTAATAAAACAGCATACTCAACGTGGCTTGATTATGGTTAGGTCTCAATGGCAAATCAAAAACATTTTTCAAAATCAAAAGACTAGCCCACTTAGTAAAGTAGGAGAAATCTTCTGTTTGCTTTCTCAGCAATGGCGTAGATGTGCAACTTAAAAATGAAATCTTTTTCTAATAAAAGTTCATAGAATTAGGTTCCGAAGACATTCTTTCTTGAGAACCAGCAAATAAAATGCTTCAAAATGATAATTTAGGTGAAAGTTACATTCACAATACATGCCTTCCTACACTTCAGTACTTTCACGTCATCCTCCTGTGTTCCCCTGGGAAGGTTTACCCGGGTAGGTAAATCTGGGAATGTGTCAAAAACCATGGAGTTGCGTGGGAACACCCCCTGCAATGC